>NC_068375.1:3171424-3192339 GCF_023724105.1 Carassius gibelio | reverse complement strand
AACATGCACCTAGAAAGTTCTCAGAAAGAACAGTTCTCAAAGACAACAGGATCACAAAATCACACACCTGCTGGAGGAAGAACAGCTGTTTAATTACTATGTTTGTGCGGCTGCTGTAATCTCTCCTTCTCCCTGTCCTGTTCTGTTTGGAGGCAGAACCTGTGGCTGTATGACCACAACACATGGAATTTTGACTCACTGGCATTCATTATGATGCTCACAATCTGCAAAACAGAAAAAAAGAACAGTACAAGATGATATCTCAAAATTATATGGACAAAAATGAGATGTTTGACACAGAATAAACCTTTTTGATTATTATTATAATTATCAGTAACCAATATTTTATCATATATCTCCACGATTAATTCAAGTAAGCCTTACACAACACCAATGTTTACCTTGTGTATTTCTTAACTGACTTATCTGAGCTATCTTTTTGTGTTTTCAGAGAGCTTATCCATTTAATTACCAGCGACAAACACGGGCAGGTCAGAGTTTAATGTAAGCACCAAACACACTTTGTAGTTTTTAAGTCCTGGGCGAAGTGTACTGTATATGTGTGTGTGATTGTGAAGGAGAGGCCATTATTTACTCAGTGTTTACATTGGCTGCAGGGAATTACCCCTCGGGATGAGGAGGAGACCCCTGGAGTAAATCACTGATATGATAGAAAGTCCTCTAGAAACACAGACAGCACCACCACTACCAAAACTATCCAGACATACAGGTGCATTTGTATGCAATAGATGCTTCAACAAAATGATGACCAACACGTTCAGACACCACATTCATTACAGATCACTTCTACAAAACAGAAGTTATGTCCACAACTGTCCAAAGGTTTGGGGTCGGCAAGATTTTTTTAATGGTACTGAAAAAAGTATTCTATGCTCAATAAGGCTGCATTTATTCGATTAAAATACATATATTTAAATAATATATTTTAAAATGTAATTTATTCCTATGATAAAAAGCTGTATTTTTTTCAGCAGGCATTACTCCAGTCTTTAGTGTGATCTGATCCTTCACAAATGATTCTAATGGGATGATTTGGCGCTCCGGAATAAATTCTTATTTATTTAATTAATTAATTTATTTATATATATATTTTTGATTAGTAGAAAGTTCAAAAGAACAACATTTATTTGAGATAGAATTTGTAACAAAGTAAATGTCTTTACTCTCACTTGATCAATTTAATGCACACTCTAGCTGAATAAAATTATTATTTTAAAAATAAAATAAGTAAATAATAATCTTATGGCAGTGTATTATATGTAAATACAGTTACAGAACACACACACACACACACACATATGTATTATCATGTATTTTTCTACTGTACAAACAGTACATCTCCTTACCCTACCAGTACACCGTGTGTGAAATCTATGTGTGTAAACTTTACACACAATCATTGTTTATATAAGAATTCTCAGTTTCTCTTTATATTATCTGCAAATAGGCCTCAGGGCATTTAGCCAAATATGCATAAACCAAAGAGTGATCTGAAGATGGTAGCATATTTCATCCAGCACTGGTCATGCACGAAATTATTAGATCACAGACATATGCTGTACGGGTATTAGCTGGGTTCAGCCATGTTTCAAAATCCACCTGTGTTTTAAACGTAATGTCATTCGGATGCCTGAGATTCAGATGTTACACGAATTACTTTAAAGACCCAATATTCAGGGAGTAACATTGAACTGAAATGTCTATCATGCACATGTCTGGTCTCAGACAAATATTTTCTTCAAAAGGGCTGGACTCACAATTAAACTGTCAACAGGAAGTATAGTTTTAAAATACAATCTAACAAATAATATTAAAAAGTAGCAAAAATGATTGTCATGGTGACGATATTATGCTGCGAATCTAATGGCAGAATGGGTTTATTAACTTCATAGCAAATTTGACCAACATTAAAGAAAAACATAAATGATCATAGAATTTGGTGATGATATCTAAAACTCGTCAGTGTTCATTAGCCAGTCTGTCCTTCATCAGTAGATCTAAATATAGGCCCGTCTGAACCATATTCTGTATTTTTTTCCCTTGTGTTTAAACTGCAACATCTATATATATATATATATATATATATATATATATATATATATATAGTTTTTAGCATAACAGGTTATCCAGCAATCAACAGACCAAACAAAAACACTCTTAGACAAGGCGAGCTTTGGAAAACAAAGAAAAGAATGTTTGTTCAGCGATATCAAAAGATTAACTCTCATCTCTCAAAAGGAAAAAGCGGGAACATGAATTGGGCCTTTGGCTTCACAAGAATTCATGACATTCTCTTCTCTATTATGCCAATTTATCTGCAAAAAGAAAATATTATGAAGGCCCCTTAGACAGGGATAAGGATTTTTGAGTAAAAGCAAATATCTAAAACCATTTGGATGAAGATTAAACTGAAACATCATATCCACAGAAAGCACAGACAACAGAGAAAACTGACCACTCATTCTCTCAGTAGCACTGAGGGCCAGTTCTGCTCCACTGACCTCTGTCTCACCTCTCTACTGTGTGTGTGTGTGTGTGTGTGTGTGCCTTGAACTCAGAGAGAGAGAGAGTAATGAGATCATTACCACTAGTTAATTAAAAGCGATGTGTCTTCTCAAATGTTTTCTCGTTTCACATTGTGTCCTAACAATCGCCTCCCTTGTGGAGCTGAGGATGAAAGAAGGGGAAGGCAAACGGAGGAGAGCGCCTATTGTCCTCCTCCTGAGAAAGTATCCATCCCTCGCTTTTTCCTCTCTATAATCTCATTGTTTTTTCTCTTTCTTTCTCTTTAATCTTTTTTTTTTCATCCAGGATTGGAGCAGAGATTGTGTGAGGGGGTAGAAAGGATGGGCAGATCAGAAAATGAAAGAATGAGTGGATGGAAAAAAGAGAGATTTAATATATTTAAGAAGGATCTTGAATATAAACCGTTACATACAAGTTAACCTAATCTCATAGTTTACAAATACATTTTTACACATCCTCATGTTTTTCCAAAATGGTATGGCTTTCTTCTGTAAGAAGCAAAATAAGACATTTAGTACAATGTTCATGCTGCTCTTTTCCATGGTGACCAGGGCTCTAAACTGTAAAAACTGATCCAAATGCAGAGTAAAAGCACTATTAAGGTAGTTTACTTTGAACGTTTAGTCTATATTATTCCGAAGTCATAGCTTTGTGGTAGGGAAAAATGTCTCCTGTTTCTCTAGTTTTTATTCACTAACCCTCATGTTGTTCCAAACCATCAGTTTTATAACAAAATGAAGAATGGTAAAATATGTTTTCCTGTCAGTCCCCAGAAAGGACATGATGTTCATTGAGGAAAAATGCAGTGATAAGCAAATGAACATTGTTTCTCTTTTGTCTTTCCTTTTTCCTGTCCTTGGATAACAGACACTGACAGATGTAATGTACCGCAAACTTCTTAATCATATGTATGTTAAATCCAAGAAAAATAAAACCCAGACAAGTATGCAGAGATATCAGTTTGTCCAGTGCCATGCGTCTATCTCTACTAAGGGACTAGGGTCTGCAATCCTGTCCAAATGTGTGTGAGTCTGAAGACGGGACAATGTCTAATTTTGGAGGCATTGTAATATAAAATACAAAGGATACATTTTTCCCGTAACAGAACTCAGAAATAATCTCCTCATCACACAAAATTCTCCTGTCAGTAGTTTGCTAAGCTTCTGATATGCTTCAAAGTTTCTTCAAAATTCACAATGAAGAGAAACACTGGAAAGTGAACAAGAAGCAAAGAAAATAGATTTTATGAGATTTTAAGATGAATAAAACAAATGTATTAGGACATTTGCAGTCTTCACAGACAATGAATTACACTATGAGTGAGTTACAAAACCAAAACCAAAACGAATGGGCAGAGAACAAAATATATAATCAGGAAACCATCCTTTGGACCTTTTGGATCTGAACTAGATGTTATTTTTTTGATTGCCTTTTTCGGCAGTAATACCATTTCCGTTCTTTAATCTCCATTTTGCTCTGTGTGGATTCATCCAATAGTCACACACACACACACACACACACAAAATAAGCAGCCTCTCTGTCTTTGTCATAACCGCTTTAAGCATGTTGGTTGATATCTTAAAGACTATCATTTCCACTCTCTTTGGGAACTTCCCAATGTGAAGAAGGCCTTTGAGATCCTTCCAGTGAATCTCATTAAAGAAATGTCATATAATTCAATTCATTTTCCCCCTCTTTCTCTTACTGGGAAGCTTGGTCTGGTCATAGCTCTCCGCTCACTTGTTGGCGGAACATCTGGTTGTAATGTGCATTGATGCTGGGCACTCAGTTTCTCTGTCTGTTTTTTAGGGCAGACTCACAGAAAAAGAAGCAGAGAGAAAACGTTTGTGCTCCGGAGACATAAATATAAATCTCTCAAGCACGAACTCTGAGGCAATATCAGCTTCTCCACATTTCTATATTTAGGACTTCTGTCAGAGAAAAAGCAATGAAAAAGCAATGACGCCTTTGTTCCATGTCTAGAGGAGGCTAGAGGAGTCTTCATAACATTGCATGATAAGAATGCAAATGACAATATATATATAACCCTTATGAATTAAAACTAAAGTGCCTTTTGTCCAGTATGCACTTAAGTTTTTGTGACAGGCATCAGTGTATCTTGTTGCTAGTAAGATACAATCTTGTTTTTCACCTAATAAATATTGAAGTTGTGTTTTCTTTTTAAAGAGCCAGTAAGATGAAAATTGTAAGCTTCCTATCACTGTTTTTAAGTCCTGTACATTAGGTTTAAATCCATCCAAGGTTAAAAAACATTGTCATTTTGTCAAAATATCATTTTAAAATTACCTCAATTCTCAGAGATCCCCAAACGGTTCGCTTTCAGATTCAGATTCAGATTCAGTTTCCTTAAACCCCACCTTTCGGTAGCATACTGTGTTCTGATTGGTCAACTGACATAGTTTTGATTGGTTGTTCCGCACACAACTTCATGGTAAGCAATGCGTTAGCATCTGTTTGGGGTGAATTATGTCTTATTCCTTTCATCGCGAAGCAAACAGTAAAATAAAAAACTTGAACAGTCTCGCTGCTTTTTCTTCTGTGTGGCTGTATTCAAGCCGCGCGCTTCAGTTAGAATCTGAATAGCGCGTTCAGCGTGGGGGCATGGTCACATTAAGGGAGACGTGAAAAACAGACATCGCGTTGTTTTCATATGGATTACTTTATCACAGAATATCTGTTTTCGGCAGCACTTGTTTAGTTTTAAAGTAGACATGTCAAGCTTTCTATAGATATCCCTCTCATGTCTCTTCGTTGAGTATTCACAGAGTTACACTTCATTTTAATGATGTTTTTTTTAAACGAAGATCAGCGCAGACAGGCTGCAGACAGCACACATACTGATAAGACGCTCGGGAGAAAACAAACACATAACTTCATAATCATACTTCGCGTTGTGATTCGGAGATGCTCGTTGGTCTAAATAAAGTTGGTAATGAACCCTCTTTTATGGCCAAACGCTTTGAAAATCCCGCCTTGTACTCTCCGAGATTAGAAAAGCAGTCATCAGTGAAATGTTGTGAACACAACAAATGGGATTTGTTGTAGTGCTCTGGTATTGTCGTGAAAATGAATTTTAGCCATTGGTTCTTCTGATCTTCATTCTTTAGCAGTGAAAATAAAACAAACTTGCCTTTACAATTAAAAACACACCGTCTCCTCGACATGATGCTATCACACCAAACAGAGGGTCTGTGTGTGGGGGGTGGGGCAGGTCAGAGTTCAGTTTCTCCCATGACGGTAGGCGGAGATTATTATGCAAAGTGTTCCTAGTGACGTACATAGAGATGGGCAAAAGATTTAAAATCTATAACGACTCGTTTCAGCGATTCAGAGTCGACTCCTTACTTTAGAAGCCAATAACTTTATAAATCGTGTACTTTTTGGTTTAATTACTGTGCACATTGTTTACACTGATGGACAGCTACATCATACACTGTAATACAGGTAATTTTTGATTTCCCATCTGTGTGGCTCTTTAAACATTTTGAAGTCAGGGTGAAGTCTTTCAAATTTTGGAAAAAATGTCTTTCTGATGTCTGAATAGTTAGGGCAGCTGGTGAGGAAGTGTTGCTCTGTCTCCGCTTCTCAATGGGTACAGTAAGGGGAGACGAGGCTTTCTGTGGGCAGCCAGTGCTGTCGATATCTGTCCGTCTCTATAGTCAGAGTAAGATTGCTGAGTCTGTACCTTGTCATTTGTCTTCTTAATTTACAGTCTTTCACTGTACTCTGATGAACTGCAGTTGTGTAATTTCTATTTAGGAACAAATAACATTCACGTTTACTTTGTTTTTGAGTTGTTTCAGTCCAATAAGTTACAATTTTTTTTTTTTTTTGTGCTTTTATCATTTGGTTAGGTTGAATTTTGCGGATGGATATTTCAGTGTCGGCTGATGCTGGCTGTTGTTATTTATGTTACTTTGTTTTTCCAGCTTCAGGACCATCTGAATCAGGGGACTTTTTTCAGGGTTCACATCATGGATTTTAAAAAGCTTAAAATGGTAAGAGTTGGGGTCACTCATTTTTAGGTATTTCCAAATTTTGATGGCTCATTTTCTCAATGCGTATTAGTAGAGGGTATTGGCCTAATTCTGCCCTGCATGCGTTGTTCGGAGTCTTCCTCTCTGAGGATGCTCTTACAGTACTCCACATGCAGGGCTTCAGCTGGATTTTTGTCCCATTTTTCAAATTTATGATTTAGGAGAGGACCCCACACTTTACTGCCATATAATGCAATAGGTTCAATGACGGATTTAAATATTTTGAGCCAGATTCTAATTCAATTTGGATAGATATTTGATGGCATAAAAGGCCCTTGTAGATTTCTCTTTCATTTCATTCAATTTAGCTTACCAGTTACCAGCACTTATTTTCAGTCTGAGGTATGTGTAGTTTGTGTCAATTTTGGTTATACCAAGGGTGAAATTGTGTCTCTTTCCCTGAACTCTGGGTTTTCTCTGGAATGTTTGTACTTTAGTTTTGTTAGGATTAATAGTTAAGGCTGAGGTCTGACAGAACTTGCGCAGGATGTCTAGGTTCTGCTGCAAACCCTCTTCTGTTGGAGACAGAAGAACCAGCTTACCTGAAAACAGCAAGAACTTTATGTTGGAGTCATGTCGTGTGAAGCCAAGTGCTGCTCATTGTTCTAGGAGTTTCGGCAGTTCATTAATGCAGATACTGAAGAGGGTCGTGATAGCGCGCAGCCCTGTCTTAAACCCCGCTCTTGTGCTGTAAACACTGGGTTTGTTCAGGGTGGTTGGTGAATATGACACTGTTCCCTCTGGTGTGGATCATGCTGTCTTTGTGATCTCACAGTGTGATGCATTACGGACTAATTAAGTGGGACAGAACATTTAATGTGTTTCACTCATATAAACAGATACAACGCACAAACCACTGGCTCTACTACCATATGGAGAAAAAGTAAACTGGTTTCACTTTGGAATGTAAATAATCTGGGTAAATTGGAATTGACAGTTGTCCAGAGTTCAGCAGGTCAGTGTCACTGTTAAAGAAATAACCTGTTTCCCAGAAAGCCAGAGTCTACCTGTCTGGCTGCCAGAGAGAGTACTGACAATACAGGTTATACTTTATCAGGGATGTAATGAACAACATATTTTCCCATGTCTTTCACTCACGGTAATCATACAGCTACAGGCCAAGAACTATTATGACTTCATGGTATGATAATTCTTCAATTAGGGGCTTGTTTAACTACCTGAAAACTATGTTTCATCTGTGTTTCATCTGTGTTTTTATATATATATATAACATAATATATATATATATATATATTAATTACTAAAATGAATGAGAAACAATTAAAAGGTTTAAAGCTATTATATCCTTTACAGCTAGAGAGTACAACAACAACACTTACAATAATATTTAATAATTTAGCGACTTGCAATTGAGGAATGCAACCAGCAATGAGGAATACAACAAGCAATTCAAAATAACATGAACTTTAAAATTACCCTAGATTTCCCTGACTGAAGATTTAGCCGTGTAAGAAAACAGGCACAGATAAACAAGGTTAGAAACAGTAAAAAATAATAATGAGGAGATAAGCATAACAGACAGAGATTTAGATTGGAGAAGTTATCTGCTGATTCTGCCCATTCAGTGATGGTGAGGTAAACCAGTTTCACTGGAACGGCAGAGACACTGAGGCTACACGGTAATGTCCCTGGCTGGGGTAATGTGTGCCCTCAGGTCAGTCTAGAGCACTGGCACCATTGTACACACACACACACACACACACACACACACACACAAATACACACACATGTTTTTCTCCCCCTCTCGTGAGCTCAGGTAATAACCATAAGTAGTCAGGCTGTGATTATGTTGCAGAAAGACTCTAAATTAAAGGATAGGGCACAGCAGGCATTCATGACAGGCTCTTTTTATGTACTCCTACAGAGGACTGTCTTTACAGTTGTCCTTACACCACCTTCCATTAAAGCCTTTCTGATTACAATGATACAACTGCTACAGGGCTCCTCTGACATTTCAGCCACATTTAGTTGACTAAATGGCAAAAAAAAAAAAAAAAAAAAAAAAGCCATTCTTTGATAATTATAACTCGGACATTTCCAGTACTGTCAGTGTAAATGCTCTCAGATATCAAAGGTGTATATCAGCAGCATGACACAGGACTCTTACAAAGATTTGGTATAAAGATATATTGTCAAAGTATTTTCATTTAAAAAAAAAAATTAAATAATAAATAACAACAACCTTATATTCGGTGATGTAAACTGAGTGATTGATATATGCAAATATTAAGATATGAAGGGCTATTAAGGGGTTAACAAATTAACAGTATTTCCAGATATTGTATCAAACTGAAGAGAATAGCAAGAAGGAGTAAGCTATAATTTACTTCTCAAATCTAACTTCTCTGCAGCCTCAGTTTATGGAAAGGGGACATCAAAAATATAGGGTGTGTCATCTGAACCAGATTATGGCTGAGGAAGATTATAGGCTCTTCTGAAGCAGACGGAAAGATGTAGACCGAGGAAGATGAGGCAAAAGAGAATGGAAACAAAAAAAGGAGTGATAGAGAAAGACAACTAAGAGGGAAAAGTCAAAAGACTGAACGTGTTTTTTGCCAATTGGGAAGGATTTTAAAAAGAATGTGAGTAA
Organism: Carassius gibelio; assembly: GCF_023724105.1. NCBI lineage: Eukaryota > Metazoa > Chordata > Actinopteri > Cypriniformes > Cyprinidae > Carassius > Carassius gibelio. Next base: position 3,183,123 of record NC_068375.1, on the reverse strand, counting down.
TTAAACCATTGCTCACTGCTTGCTTATTCATGTTCAGCATTATTATCATGGCATGAGAGTTGACAGCATGATGATAGGGATTTCCCCTCAAACACACACACACACGCACACAGTGTGGGTAATAACAGGCAGACTACGCCTTATCCATGGGACAGTTTGACGCCTCTGTGTCTCTTGGTCATTGTTTTGATGAGATCACTTGCACTTAGGTGACACAATGGTACAGAAATTTCACTCACAAACAACCATGCACACACCTGCAGGCCTGTCTCATCCTCATAATGGATATTTTTAGACGAGCCCTTTACAGGTGTATTGTGTATAGGTACCTGGCTTGATTCCGTAGTGACAGTAATTTCCGTCCATCAAAGCCGCTTGCTGTCAAGAGCACACACTACTGTCTTTTGTATTTGAAAATCATATGGTTTCCGCCTCTATAAATGTAAGATAACACTTAAAATAAGAAATAAAGTTAATTTACATTGGGAATTGGTTTTAGAATTGGAATTGAGTTTTAATTTAGAGATATTAAGTCAAATCCTGAAATATAGTCACAATTATGAGAAAAAAGTTTCAGTTTCTAAACATGAAGTTGCAAATGGCAGATATAAAATCACAATTACAAGACAAAGTCACAATTATTAGAAATCACAATTACTTTTTTATTTTATTCGCTGACAGAAATGGTTTTCCGTGAAGAGACAACACATTGAGAGACTGTCTTAGCAAGAAAGAATCAATCAATATGCAAATATTATGATGATATTGTCATTTACATCTTGGTAAGTATAGCCAATAATGTATTTTACTTTTTTAATGGTAAAACTAAGATAATAGATACACATTACTGTGCTTACTATAGTAATAAGAGTAAATTAGGCATAATTACAAGTAACTAACCCAAAACCAAAACCTAACTTTGAATCTAGAGTAAGAACATGTTCTTAATTCAAATCACTCAGTACATAATTTGCATCGTTACACTATAACAATGTCACCTTCAAATAAAGTGTTACCAAATTTAATCTTAAATATCTAAAAAATTATAATGTTTAGAAAAAACAAAAACAGCTACACGAAATGCTAAAATGATCTACAAAACTAGAAGATAAATGTTAAGTGTTAAGAGATCTGAAAAACCAATAAACCCAAACAAGAAATTTGAAGGAATGTCAATATATATACCATATCACCAAATCATCATAAAATTCTACCAGCTGGAGTTTTAGGATTTATGGATGTACTCTAGACTCTGATTCAGCAAAGCTTTGGTCCAAACAGGAAGACACTGAACATGAATTATTTTTTTCAGAAGTGAAATCAAAGGCATTTAGATGAGATGATTTGACAGCTACTTGATGCTAATGGCTGGTAAAAACATAGTTTTACTGTCATTTAGCAGTGAACTGTGAATGCTGGTTAAGATGGCTGTAACACTTTAACAGAGGTGAGAGAAGGAGGTTAAAAGCTTGAGGCTGACTGCTCAAGTAATTTATGAAGTTGTTGAGCACTTCCAGGCACAGGTACAGACAACTCTCTTCAGATCTGACTAGAGACGTCTGAGATGTCATGCGTACAGGGTTCTGAGGGTCACATAGGTATACTGAACATCGCTCAAAGGACTAGAATTGGCAGTATGACAAACATAATTTTATTTATATATATATATAAAAAATAAAAAAACTGACCCAGGCTGCATTAATTTAATCAAAACTACAGTAAAAAAGTAATATTATTACAATTTAAAAATAATTGTTTTCTATTTGAATATATTTTAAAATGTACCTTATTCCTGTGATGGCACAGCTTGTTTTCCAGCAACAATTACTCCATTCATCAGTGTCACGTGATTCTTCAGAAATCATTTTAACATGCTGAATTGGTGCTTGCTATTATATTATAATATTTTTTATTATCATCAAGGTTAAAAAATTTGTGCTGTATTATATATATATATATATATATATATATATATATATATATATATATATATATATATATATATATATATATATATATATATATATATATATATATATTTATAATTTATGTTAAATATGTATAAAAATGTAGTGTGTGTATGTGCGTGTGCATGAGAGAGAGTGAATAAAGCAGGGTAATGTGAGCGGTCTAAGGTTTGAGTTAGACCAGATGTCTTGACCTTTGGTTATAAGATACAGCTCTACTCCCTACAGGAAGACAGAGATGGATAAGGTGAGCTCAGAGCCACACACAAACACACTATTTTGGGGTTCCTACCATCACATATTCTAATGACTCTCTTTAGCAGTGATGCTGAGGGAAGAAAGGAGAATTCATTTTTTATCTCATATCAATCTCTAGCGTTCTCTCCAAAGTTCCTGGTATGACTTTGATGTCTGTTTTCCATAGATCAGTGAGAATGATAGGTAGACAAACATGCTGTTTTAGTGATATACTATATATGGCGATTGTTTAAGATTTATCTACTGCCACTTCAAACAAAGAACTCTATATTTCGCTCTTGTGATCTGGACAGAGGTAGCTTGCTTTCCCAGCACACTAGCAAAGTTTAAACCTATCATTTGCTTATGGTTACCTTGAAAGGTAAATATATTACAGAGTGGAACAGAGTGGGATGGACGGGTTTGATGGACAAGGGCTCTAATCAAACACTGAATCACAGGTAAACACTACAGTGTGTGGTACGTGTACTACCAGTCGTCCACATAGAGATACCAATAGAGTTCCTCAATGTCTTGCTTTTGATCAGTTTTTAAACAGCTTTGTGCATCTAATCATTACAGTGTATTCCAAATGAAACTTAATCGTTTTCGTTCACCATTTGTGTTTAAAATTAAATGGTTAGGAATAAACACATGACTTTCCCATAAAAAAAGACAGCATAGAAAAGCACTTTTGAATCTAAGACTACATTTTATTGCAGTTCCAGCTGGTTTGTGGCCTTTTTCTTACCAAGTTAACAGTTAGCTGCAACCCAAGATCATTTCAAGGCAGTGTATATTGTGTAGTATAAGTTTTTATAGCATCATGCTGTGTCTAAGCCCCACATCAAGTTTAGTAAAACCAAAGTTTCTTCATTTGTAATCATGCTAAAATATAAATGACAATATAAAAACTCTAATCTTTTCTACTCTGAATACAATGTTTAGACTGCAATGTTTATGGCAGGCCTATGTTTATGTGATTATAATGCTTTATGTTTCAAATGACTGATGGGAGTATAATTGTGTACTAGTCCACAGGGGCCAATCTGATTAGAAATGAGGGGTCTATGTTGGTGGTTGCCTGATCATTTCTGTGTTTTTGCAAATGTTTCCTATATTTGTGAGCCTGTCCTCCAACAAAAAAAAAAAGACCATATAGGTTGTTTATGCAAGTACCTTATTACGACCTACATTTACATTTTAAAGTTAAGCCCCCTCTAGCAGGCATTACAATAATGACAGTATCGTATTGCGTCTGTCGTCATGAAATGACGTATAATGTCATTCATTACCAATCAAAATGCACGTTTATTTAAATGCAACGTGTGGACTTTTTACACCGATCTCACAGTAATTCGTACATATTTTACTAGGTGGCTTATACATTCGAATGACCACACCTAACCCCACCCCTAAACCTACCCCTCACAGAAATCATGCACAATTATGATTTATAGAGCATACACATTTTATGAGCACATGCGTTCTCTGGGATCGTATTCATGATCACATGATTCCATATTGTGGTATAACGCAAAACGTCCTGTTGCCCATAGGGGCGCAGTTGTAGGAGTTGCGCTCTGATGGGTTGTATTTCAGGAATTTGAACAAACGACCTATACAGGCATATTGGTTGGAAAGGTTTATATTTTTGCTTTGTTGCTGTAGGCTGTTGTTAGGGTGGTTGTTATTACATAGAATTGTTACAAGATGCACTTAAGAAGAAGCACATGGAAAAAAGCAACATGAAAGTGCAAAATTCTGTCAAACTAGTTGGGGTTGCAAGTTAGTAAATGTCACTGAATATCTAAAAATTATTTTGGTAACACCTTGTCTACATCAAGCATTGTCATTGTCGCGTAGTGTCATCTCCACTGCAACAGCTAGACTACATTTAAAGCATCAAAGCAAAAGTTCTAAATTCATCTGGTCTGTTGTTGGAAGTAGTTAAATCTTGTGGTGTATGTCAGAAATAGAATATTCCATCAGTTTACTGTTGTTGTTTCTGTTGATGTTTCGTCTATGAATTTATTTTTGTACGCCAAACCCAGAAATTAGTTAACATTTTAGAACTTATGGCTCCATTGTTCTAAAGTCAATGGTTTTTGAAGGAGTTTTTGATTAAATGCTTAAAAATAAGGTCTGTGGTTAAAACAGGCTCCAGACTTTTTAAAGGTGACATATTATGCCCCTTTTTACATTATGTAATCTAAGTCTCTTTTGTCCCTTGAATGTGTTTACTAAAAAATTTCAGCTCAAAATACCCCACATATCATTTATTATAACATTTTGAAAATGCCTATTTTGAGTGGAAGCAAAAACACATGCCAGTCTCTTTATATGCAAATGAGCTGCTGCTCCCCGCCCCATTTTCTGGAGCTGCGTCTTTACAGCTCTGACCTGCTATAAACATCAGTTTTGGTTCTGATTATCATGTTTATCGCACTGAAATCACACATTTTAAACAATATTAAATTTAAATTTAATGTAGAATTTTCTGAGTGCACCCATCTGAAGCACATGCAGAAAGTGGCTGTCACAGCATGTGAGCACTAAACTAAACTAAACAATAGTTTACATTAAAAACGCGAGAGTTACAAAAACTGTTTGTTATGTCTTTGAAGGTTTTAGACCTTTGTGAAAGCAGCAATATACAGTAAATAAACCAAAAAGTCAGATTTTCATGATGTGTCACCTTTAAGATACACAAAATCCATCAAGTAATACTACCACGTGATTAAAAATAAAATAAAAACAGTTTTTGTTTTAAAAAAAAGGCAAACAGGTAGCTAAATGAGATTACAGAGAGTTGTCAGAAGGTGACACTGAAGTCATGGGATTGTGGTGTAGTTACTTACGTTCAGCTTTTTACTTCCGACAATTTTATCTGCTTCAAAAATAATAAAAGTTGTGTTCATTTGTGAAGAGTATCATGATGAACAGAAAGTGAAAGAATCATAATATTTGTTGAACCTATTAGGTTTCTTTCAGGGTGATGCTAACTTCCTGTTAGGACTACAAAATCCGTCATCCCGGCTGCACTTTATTGTCTATCATGCAAATTCATTCATGATAAAGATGAACTAAAGAAAGATCTATTCAAATTGCATGTAATGGACTTATAAGTGGTTAGAGGCTGTTTAAAACTGCTTTAAAGTAAAGAAAAATAAATACGACTTAGATCTTTAAGGAAATGAGGCACAGGGATTATGTACAACTTGTTACATTATATTCTATTTAGTGTGTTAGTAATCTGGTCTTCATTCTTTTTATCATATCAATACATCATTTAAAAAAAATCACAACCACTGAAGTAGATGTGTAAACAAACACATTGCGCAAACACATTATCTTGTTGCAAAGCTCTTATGGTTTGCCTGTTTCCATTAATTCCTAACAGTTATCCATTCTGAACATTAGATTCCCTCTCCTCCAGACCGTACACACCCCTCTTTCCTTCATCCCTCAACCCTACATTCCAGCATTTCACAGGCATAAACAGCTATCACGTTAATGGTTAAAAAAAATCATTAAAAAGAGAACATCTGGGTAACACAGGCAGCCAATCAGAAAGGCAGGGTGGGAGTGAAGCCCCAAATCATGACCTGTGATTGGTCAGGCCTGGGTCTCGCACCTTGTTAAGTCAGTTCCTCTCATGTGCATGGGCTTTATGGAGTATTTAGAGAGGGTAAGAACCAGCGGGACGCAGATGGAAGAAGGGAGAAATATGAGTGAGGGCTACAGACCCTCTCAAACACACACGCGCACACACAGACAGATGGTAACAGTTAGCTGTGCAGTGGTAGCAGCAGTCGGCTTCTCTGTTCTTCAGTTCTTTATGTTCTAAATCAGAAGCAGCCTGTTGCCTGACCCTTAATTTTGAGCTCGCTACAGTTTTAAGATGTCACTGGAAATTGAGGTGGAAAATCATTTCGAAAATGAACCGAGGGAATAGGCTGCGGTGGGGGAAGAATTGCATAATTAAAGGAGAAGAAGAGTCTGGCTTTTTTCAGTCAGTGTCGTTCATTCTCCCTCTTTTGCTCATGTCGCTCTCTATTCTTCTCCCTCCCCCTCTTCTATTTGACTTTTCCAAATGTATGAATGTGGCTATTGAATGAGAGGTTTCGAGAGATAAAGCTGTCGAAAGCTTTCAGCTGAAAAGAATCTTTAGAGCTGAACTGAATGAGTGTGTCTTACAGCTGGCATTTTCTCGGGCATAAAAGAAGATTCACTCAGGCATTAGTGTGGCTTCATTTGTCCCATTTAGTGCTGTTAACCTCAAGTGCATTTTGACACCTGTCAATATGCTTTAAAACCATTTTAAAAAGACAAAAGGTAATAGTTTACCAGTACATTCACACACTTAAAAAAATAATAATAATAATGTGACAAAGTTAGTTTAGGAAAATACCATTTCATGCCGCTCCAACTATTATTATTATTTTGATTAGATCCACTTAAAACAGTCACGTCAGACGATTTATTTTCCAAACACTACCTCGCCCTTAAAATTAAATGACTTCAGTAAAATTTTCTTGTGCTGTGCCTAATTTAAAGAAGCTATTTTTAAATTGAACTTTAGATAAATAATCAGTGAAGAAGGTTACTAATAAACGGTGTATATTGTGGCCTTGTTCCTTAAACAAACTAGTCAAAGAAGACTGGAAACATAATAATAGTATAATAAATGGACTACTTTTATGATTTTTTTTAATGCAATATAACAGTATACATTATAATCCTTTTAAAATGGAAAACAGCAGCTCATACAGTATTGTTCAAAATAATAGCAGTACAATGTGACTAACCAGAATAATCAAGGTTTTTAGTATATTTTTTATTGCTACATGGCAAACAAGTTACCAGTAGGTTCAGTAGATTGTCAGAAAACAAACAAGACCCAGCATTCATGATATGCACGCTCTTAAGGCTGTGCAATTGGGCAATTAGTTGAAAGGGGTGTGTTCAAAAAAATAGCAGTGTCTACCTTTGACTGTACAAACTCAAAACTATTTTGTACAAACATTTTTTTTTCTGAGATTTAGCAATCCTGTGAATCACTAAACTAATATTTAGTTGTACGACCACAGTTTTTTAAAACTGCTTGACATCTGTGTGGCATGGAGTCAACCAACTTGTGGCACCTCTCAGCTGTTATTCCACTCCATGATTCTTTAACAACATTCCACAATTCATTCACATTTCTTGGTTTTGCTTCAGAAACAGCATTTTTGATATCACCCCACAAGTTCTCAATTGGATTAAGGTCTGGAGATTGGGCTGGCCACTCCATAACATTAATTTTGTTGGTTTGGAACCAAGACTTTGCCCGTTTACTAGTGTGTTTTGGGTCATTGTCTTGTTGAAACAACCATTTCAAGGGCATGTCCTCTTCAGCATAGGGCAACATGACCTCTTCAAGTATTTTAACATATGCAAACTGATCCATGATCCCTGGTATGCGATAAATAGGCCCAACACCATAGTAGGAGAAACATGCCCATATCATGATGCTTGCACCTCCATGCTTCACTGTCTTCACTGTGTACTGTGGCTTGAATTCAGAGTTTGGGGGTCGTCTCACAAACTGCCTGTGGCCCTTGGACCCAAAAAAAACAATTTTACTCTCATCAGTCCACAAAATGTTCCTCCATTTCTCTTTAGGCCAGTTGATGTGTTCTTTGGCAAATTGTAACCTCTTCTGCACATGCCTTTTTTTTAACAGAGGGACTTTGCGGGGGATTCTTGAAAATAGATTAGCTTCACACAGACGTCTTCTAACTGTCACAGTACTTACAGGTAACTCCAGACTGTCTTTGATCATCCTGGAGGTGATCATTGGCTGAGCCTTTGCCATTCTGGTTATTCTTCTATCCATTTTGATGGTTGTCTTCCGTTTTCTTCCACGTCTCTCTGGTTTTGCTCTCCATTTTAAGGCATTGGAGATCATTTTAGCTGAACAGCCTATCATTTTTTGCACCTCTTTATAGGTTTTCCCCTCTCTAATCAACTTTTTAATCAAAGTACGCTGTTCTTCTGAACAATGTCTTGAACGACCCATTTTCCTCAGCTTTCAAATGCATGTTCAACAAGTGTTGGCTTCATCCTTAAATAGGGGCCACCTGATTCACACCTGTTTCTTCACAAAATTGATGACCTCAGTGATTGAATGCCACACTGCTATTTTTTTGAACACACCCCTTTCAACTAATTCAACTAATTGCCCAATTGCACAGCCTTAAGAGCGTGCATATCATGAATGCTGGGTCTCATTTGTTTTCTGAGAATCTACTGAACCTACTGGTAACTTGTTTGCCACGTAGCAATAAAAAAATATACGAAAAACCTTGATTATTCTGGTTAGTCACATTGTACTGCTATTATTTTGAACAATACTGTATGTTCTTTTTCCTATGCAGATGTGGACATTCTAAAACTTCATTCTAAAAATTCTTACATTCTAAAAATTCCGAACCTTAACTAAACATTAGGGACATTTCTAAAAGGAAAATGAAAATCAATGAAAAAGTCATTTTAAGGGTTTAAAGTCTAGTCTTGTTTAACATTATGTCTTCTTATAAACAAGTTGTAAACGTGATGGAAAGACCTAAATAGGACCAAAAATAACATTCTAGATTGGTTCACTAAAGGTCCTGCAAATGTTATGGGAATGTAGTGTAGAGATAGTAAGGGTCCCCTAAACATTCCCAAAAAAGTCCTGAATGCTCCCTGAAGGTCCACCAAATAACGTATTACAACGCTTAAAAAAGAACTTGTCATCTTGACTGTCTCGGAACGTTCTGGGAATGTTACCAGGCGACATCCTTAACACTTGTGGGGACGTACTAAGAACATTCTGGGAACACAGAATTTCTAAATAAAATGTTGTCCAATTCAGAGAATGTCCCGAATGTTCTGAGAAGGGCCGCCAAATAACGTAACCCTTTAAAGAACTTTATTAAGGGACGTCCTTGAGACCAGCGGGGATGTTCCGAGAACGTTCTGGAACTGTACAATTTCTTCCAGGGTTATAGTAACATCTTATTTTGGGTTTCAAGTAAGAAGGAAATTTCTGTATTAAGTAAAGCATCATGAATATGAGTAAATAATGACAACATTGTCATAATTGTGAACTTTTTCATTTTGATGCTTTAGCCATGTAAATATATGTGTGTAAATATTTGCATATGCGTTTCTGCATATGTTTGCATTATAGCTTTGTGTGTATGGTCAGGTCAAATATTATTTTATAATTAAGGAGCTGCTGGTGAAATGTTGAATCACAATCATAGATGAAAAAACATTTAAGACTGCTTCAACCATCATACACTGTCTCTCCTGCCATAACTATTTTTTTGAAAAATGAAAAACAAAGGTCTTCATTTGTGTAGGACATTCTGTACACTACAGTAATAGGTGTATAATACCTTTAACTGTATACACATGTGTGTACAGTATAATGTGTGTAAAACAGTGACTGAAGCCCACTCACATCCTCAATAACTGGATGGAAGTTTGGTGGGCTTGGTGTTCATAGCTGAATGGAACCTATGCTGCCAGGGGTAATTATTGGTAATTGGTCACACAGTGAAGTGATGACAGCTTTGGGGCTACATACACACACTCACGTACACACATACACACACTAGTTTAAAAATGTAAAGGGCAGACTTGAATACTGAATTCTTTTTACAACAGAGAGTCACTTAACGGGACACAATAAACCTATTCTCGAACATTTACCAGCAAACCTGTGCGTCATAAGATACTTTCCAAACTTACAAGGATAGTTCATCTAAAAATGAAGATCTGTCATCATTTACTCATAATCAAATTGTGGCAAATCTATATGACTCTGAAGAATAATTGTAACTGTATTAACATGGTATGGTCAATGAGTCGATGATGATTTTTGTAACTTTGAAAAAAAGTGCCAAAAACTGATTATGAAGCAAGTATCAGTGACTTCAGTGTCTCCTTACCTTACCTTGATTTGTGATGGTAAACTTATGATAATGATTTATAATTTGAGTTGTTGAGTCCAGAATGACAGAAACATTTGTTACTTTGAAATAATTCGCCTTTGCGTGGTTGTGTTACGTCCATAAACAGAAAGAAGAAAACCCGTCTGCTATATGAAGTGTGTGGGTGGAGCATTTGTAGCTTGTTCCTACAACATTTGCTTAGAAATTGAACTTGTCATCTCAATAGCCCAGCCTGTCCTCCAACAAAAAACGACCATATAGGTCGTTTGTGCAAGCATTTATTACGACCTATATTTACGTTTTAAAGTTAAGCGCCCTCTAGCGGGAGTAAAAATAATGACAGTATCGAGTTGCGTCTGTCGTCATGAATTGACGTGTAACGTCATTACCAATCAAAACGCACGTTTATTTAAATGCAATGTGTGGGCGTTTTACACCGATCTCACAGTATTTCCTACATATTTTACTACTGTAGGTGGCTTATTCGTTCAAATGACCACACCTAACCCCACCCCTAAACCTAACCCTCACAGAAATCATGCTAAATTATGATTTTTGAGCATATACATTTTCACGCACGTCTGTTCCCTGGGATCGAACCCATGATAGCATGATTATATATCAAGGTATAATGCAATAACTACTACTTAATGAGCTACGATGATGACAAGGGCGATGATGTCATAAAAAAAATGTCAAGTTATAGTGCTGCAGAGATATCAACCTTAATTAGCATTAGCATTACTCCCCCCGGCCCGACAGGTGTCGTAATACCAGTTTCGGCCATGGGAGGCGGTATGCGGGCAACATAACCACCAGCCAACCTGCAATACACGAATAACTCGCACGTCTTGTGGGCGTGTACTTGAACCTGGTGTCAATCATGTGGAAAGTACAGCCCACTACTTTTAGTTCAGGGAAGAGAGCGGAAGGATAGCTGAAGCCCTTGGCAAGAGACCAACACCCGCTACAGGGAAACAACCGCGATCGGAATCACAAATCAAATCCGATAAGAATACCAGAGTAAACATCGGCACTGCTTTTAATTGCTGGAGACAACTGATGGACATGAAAGAAATGAGGTTCGACTCCGAACTTGCAAGTTAGATGCTGTTAGTATTTCGCTAGAAGTTTGTTTTATATGTTTGTGTATTTGTTTTCGGGAAGTTATAGCATAGAAATGTATCGGAGGCTGTTCGATAAACGTGCTAATGTTAGCGATGGCTAACCGTAGCTGCGTTTGATAATTAGCTAGCTGTAACTTACCCGTTGTTTTATTTCATAACTAACCTGCTCTGTCTAGTCTGTTGGTCTCCTTGTCCTGTTTGCTTTGTGGTTTTTCTGTGCGAGAAAAAATTGATGTGTGGCGTGAAAGCATGTGAAAAGAGTCAATTGCGTGTGTCTAACGGTAAATGCTTGAGAGTTGGCACATTAGTTCCCAAGCAGAATAAAGGACAAGTTGATTATTGCTGTTTAGCGTTTGTATTAATCTATGATGTGTCCCTGT